>NW_026600534.1:0-7500 GCF_029448725.1 Salvelinus fontinalis
GAGAGAGAGAGAGAGAGAGAGAGAGAGAGAGAGAGAGAGAGAGAGAGAGAGAGAGAGAGAGAAGGCCAGATCAAGAATTAGGAAAAAATAAAAACCCTGGTCTCCCTCTGTTTTAAAGGACAGTACTTTGAATGTCATTTGACAATTTCCTTTTAATTAGAACTAATTTACAGAAAGATGCCCACCAGCTAATCTTTACAGGATAATTAACTTCTATTTTCTTTACTTTTAATTAAAAAGTGGAAAAGATTTAGCTGATCCATAAAGAATTGTTCTTTTGAAATGTTCATCAGACTTCACACTTCTTTTGGCGTTGTTAATATTTAGATCCTATCTGAGGCTCAGTCTCCACTGAGTTGGAGAAATGTTTTTTCTCCCTTATCCGCAGTATTAAGAAGTGGAACTATCAATAGTAAAAATAGGAACCAGAGGCAAATTAGAATTGAATTAATGAAGAAATTATTGCAAAAGCATACCCCCCCATCCTTTAGTGCTGAAATGAAATTGACATCTTAGATATATCCATTTCATAGAAATTCCTTGATGGGGAAAATATTATTTTATCTTCATTATTTGATGCAGTAATCTTTTTTTTCTTTCTGAATGCTTCCCCATTACATTAAAAAATATATTTTTTCTTGACTGGAAGCTGATTGTTGCAAAAGCAGTTTAACTCTTGGTGGGTATTTTACTACATTTTACTACATTTCACTACACTCACAGAGATGTGACATACACTGAGTATACCACACATTAGGAACACCTTCCTAATATTGAGTTGCAACCCCCGTTGCCCTCAGAACAGCCTCAATTCGTCGGGGCATGGACTCTACAAGGTGTCAAAAGCTTCCCATAGTTGTGTCAAGTTGGCTGGATGTCCTTTGGGTGGTGGATTCATGATACACATGGGAAACTGTTGAGCGTACAAAAAACCCAGCAGCATTGCTGTTCTTAACACCAACCTGGCACCTACTACCATACCCGTTCAAAGGCACTTACACATGTGATTTTGCCCATTCACCCTCTGAATGGCAAACATTCACAATCCATGCCTCAGTTGTCTCAAGGCTTAAAAATACTTTAACCCGTCTCCTCCCCTTCATCTACACTGATTGAAGTGGATTTAACGAGTGACATCAATAAGAGATCAGTCTATGTCATGGAAAGAGCAGGTGTTCTTAATGTTTTGTCCACTCAGTGTGTACAGTACACTCAGAGGTTCACCCTTTCACTTCTGAGGTTAGAGACACAAGTTATGAGGCATTTAGAGTATACTATACTGTATGGTATTGCCTACAGTCATTGGATAATGTACTTCCAGACTCGTGAGTAAGCAGAGACAGAGAAAATATGATTCTATTGTAGACATAAAGTACCGCTCTTACAAAGGTTAGGCAAAGGTCATCTAGCAGTTAGAACAAATGACATTTCTTATCGTTATTGAATGGTATTTTTCCTACCTGTATTAAATGATGGCTCTTGAGTTAGTAGGTGAGGAGAGGTGTATAGAGCAGTATGAGTCTGCTGTAGACGTACAGTACCACTGTCCTCCTGGTGAGACAGTGGCTGAAGATGGATGTCCCCACTTAGCCATGACAGCACCCAGGAGAAGGTTGAGTCAATGGCTTGATTGTTCAAGTGAAAAACATGCTTATACTTATACAAGGAAATTCTCCAGTCAAGAAATATAAGTCGTTCATTATAAATATGTTTAGAAACCAGTAATTACATGAAATATTGAACCTGTTGCTGGGACTGGGGCTTTAAATAAAATAAAATCATCAAATCAAATTTTATTTGTCACATACACATGGTTAGCAGATGTTAATGCGAGTGTAGCGAAATGCTTGTGTGTCACGCCCTGGCCTTAGTTATCTTTATTTTCTGTAATATTTTGGTTAGGTCAGGGTGTGACAGGAGGGATGTTTGTGTTTTTGTCTTGTCTTGGGTGGTTGTAGTGTCTAGGGGGTTTTGTTAGAGTGTATGGGTTAGTGTTGAGTGTAGGTTTCTAGGTATGTCTATGGTTGCCTGAATGGTTCTCAATCAGAGACAGCTGTCATTCATTTGTCTCTGATTGGGAGCCATATTTAAGGCAGCCATAGGCATTGGGCTGTTGTGGGTAATTGTCTATGTCATTGTGTAGTGTTTAGTGTCAGCACTATTTGTTTAAATAGCTTCACGATCATCAGTTAGTTGTTTTGATTAAGTATTCGTGTTACGTCTTCGTCATCTATTAAAATATGTACTTTTCACACGCTGCGTTTTGGTCCTCTCTTCCACGTCAAGACGATCGTGACAGAATTACCCACCAGAACGGGACCAAGAAGCGTGTCAAGCGGCAGCAGGAACATACACAGGATTTATGGCAATGGGAGCAGGTTCTGGGCTACACTACGTGGGAGGAGATCGACAGGTGGTCGATCGACCCAGGGCGAATGCCGGAGCCCGCCTGGGATTCTCTGGAACAGTGTGAGGAGGGATACCGGCGAATGGAGGCAGCACGATGACGCGGTAGGAAGCCTGTGAGTCAGCCCAAAAAATGTATTGGGGGGGGGGGGGGGGGGTTACAAGGAAGTGTGGCGAAGTCAGGTAGGAGACCTGCGCCAACTCCCCGAGCTTACTGTGGAGCGCAAAAGTACGGGCAGACACCGTGTTATGCGGTAGAGCGCACGGTGTCTCCTGTACGTGTGCACAGCCCGGTGCGGGTTATTCCACCTCCCCGCACTGGCAGGGCTAGATTGGGCATTGAGCCAGGTGCCATGAAGCCGGCTCAACGCGTCTGGTCTCCAGTGCGTCTCCTCGGGCCGGCATACATGGCACCAGCCTTACGCATGGTGTCCCCGGTTCGCCTACACAGCCCAGTGCGGGTTATTCCACCTCCCTGCACTGGTTGGGCTACGGGGAGCATACAACCAGGTAAGGTTGGGCAGGCTCAGTGCTCAAGGGAGCCAGTACGCCTGCAAGGTCCGGTATTTCCGGCACCACCTCCCCGCCCCAGCCCAGTACCACCAGTGCCTACACCACGTACCAGGCTTCCTGTGCGTCTCCAGAGCCCTGTTTCTCCTCCACGCACTAGCCCTGTGGTGCGTGTCTCCAGCCTATTACCACCAGTGCCTACACCACGCACCAAGCCTCCTGTGCGTCTCCAGAGTCCTGTGCATCCTGTTGCTGCTCCCCGCACTAGCCCTGAGATGCGTGTCCCCAGCCCGGTACCACCAGTTCCGGCACCACGCACTAGGCCTAATGTGCGTCTCCAGGGTCCAGTATGCCCTGTTCCTTCTCCCCGCACTAGCCTTCAGGTGCGTGTCCCCAGCCCGGTACCTCCAGTTCCGGTACCACGCACCAAGCCTCCTGTGCGTCTCCGGAGCCCTGTACGCACTATTCCGTCTCCACGCACTCGCCCTGAGGTGCGTGCCCTCAGCCCGGTACCACCAGTTGCGGTACCACGCACCAGGCCTATAGTGCGCCTCGTGAATTCAGTGTGCCCTGTTCCTGCTCCCCGCACTAGCCTTGAGGTGCGTGTCTCCAGTCCGGTACCACCAGTTCCGGCACCACGCACCAGGCCTACTGTGCGCCTCAGCAGGTCAGAGTCGGCCGTCTGCCCAACGCCGCCTGCACTGCTCGTCTGCCCAGCGCCGTCTGAGCCGCCTGCCTGCCCAGCGCCGTCTGAGCCATCCGTCTGCCCAGCGCCGTCTGAGCCATCCGTCTGCCCAGCGCCGTCTGAGCCATCCGTCTGCCCAGCGCCGTCTGAGCCATCCGTCTGCCCAGCGCCGTCTGAGCCATCCGTCTGCCCAGCGCCGTCTGAGCCATCCGTCTGCCCAGCGCCGTCTGAGCCATCCGTCTGTCCCGAGCCGTCAGAGCCGCCAGCCAGCCAGTATCTGCCAGAGCCGCCAGCCAGCCAGGAGCAGCCAGAGCCGCCAGCCAGCCAGGAGCAGCCAGAGTCGCCAGCCAGCCAGGAGCAGCCAGAGTCGCCAGGAGCAGCCAGAGTCGCCAGCCAGCCAGGAGCAGCCAGAGTCGCCAGCCAGCCAGGAGCAGCCAGAGTCGCCAGCCAGCCAGGAGCAGCCAGAGTCGCCAGCCAGCCAGGAGCAGCCAGAGTCGCCAGCCAGCCAGGAGCAGCCAGAGTCGCCAGCCAGCCAGGAGCAGCCAGAGTCGCCAGCCATCCAGGAGCAGCCAGAGCCACCAAAGCGGGTATTAACTATAGTGGAGTGGGGGCCACGTCCCGCACCCGAGTCGCCGCCGTGTGACAGGGGGGATGTTTGTGTTTTTGTCTTGTCTTGGGTAGTTGTAGTGTCTAGGGGGTTTTGTTAGAGTGTATGGGTTAGTGTTGAGTGTAGGTTTCTAGGTATGTCTATGGTTGCCTGAATGGTTCTCAATCAGAGACAGCTGTCATTCATTATCTCTGATTGGGAGCCATATTTAAGGCAGCCATAGGCATTGGGCTGTTGTGGGTAATTGTCTATGTCATTGTGTAGTGTTTAGTGTCAGCACTATTTGTTTAAATAGCTTCACGATCGTCAGTTTGTTGTTTTGATTAAGTATTCGTGTTACGTCTTCGTCATCTATTAAAAGATGCACTTTTCACACGCTGCGTTTTGGTCCTCTCTTCCACGTCAAGACGATCGTGACATTGTGCTTCTAGTTCCGACAATGCAGTAATAACCAACAAGTAATCTAACCTAACAATTCCACAACTACTACCTTATACACACAAGGGATAAAGAATATGTACATAAAGATATATGAATGAGTGATGGTACAAAACGGCATAGGCAAGATGCAGTAGATGGTGTAGTGTACAGTCTATACATATGAGATGAGTAATGTAGGGTATGTAAACATAAAGTGGCATAGTTTAAAGTGGCTAGTGATACATGTATTACATAAAGATGGCAAGATGCAGTAGATGATATAGAGTACAGTATATACATATACATATGAGATGAGTAATGTAGGTTATGTAAACATTATATTAAGTGGCATTGTTTAAAGTGGCTAGTGATACATTTTTACATAATTTCCATCAATTCCCATTATTAAAGTGGCTGGAGTTGAGTCAGTATGTTGGCAGCGGCCACTAAATGTTAGTGGTGGCTGTTTAACAGTCTGATGGCCTTGAGATAGAAGCTGTTTTTCAGTCTCTCGGTCCCTGCTTTGATGCACCTGTACTGACCTCGCCTTCTGGATGATAGCGGGGTGAATAGGCAGTGGCTCGGGTGGTTGTTGTTCTTGATGATCTTTATGGCCTTCCTGTGACATCGGGTGGTGTAGGTGTCCTGGAGGGCAGGTAGTTTGCCCCCGGTGATGCGTTGTGCAGACCTCACTACCCTCTGGAGAGCCTTACGGTTGTGGGCGGAGCAGTTGCCGTACCAGGCGGTGATACAGCCCGACAGGATGTTCTCGATTGTGCATCTGTAGAAGTTTGTGAGGGCTTTTGGTGACAAGCCGGATTTGTTCAGCCTCCTGAGGTTGAAGAGGCGCTGCTGCGCCTTCTTCACAACGCTGTCTGTGTGGGTGGACCAATTCAGTTTGTCCGTGATGTGTATACCGAGGAACTTAAAACTTTCCACCTTCTCCACTACTGTCCCGTCGATGTGGATAGGGGGGTGCTCCCTCTGCTGTTTCCCGAAGTCCACAATCATCACCTTTGTTTTGTTGACGTTGAGTGTGAGGTTATTTTCCTGACACCACACTCCGAGGGCCCTCACCTCCTCCCTGTAGGCCGTCTCGTCGTTGTTGGTAATCAAGCCTACCACTGTAGTGTCGTCCGCAAACTTGATGATTGAGTTGGAGGCGTGCATGGCCACGCAGTCGTGGGTGAACAGGGAGTACAGGAGAGGGCACAGAATGCACCCTTGTGGGGCCCCAGTGTTGAGGATCAGCGGGGAGGAGATGTTATTACCTACCCTCACCACCTGGGGGCGGCCCGTCAGGAAGTCCAGGACCCAGTTGCACAGGGCGGGGTTGAGACCCAGGGTCTCGAGCTTGATGACGAGTTTGGAGGGTACTATGGTGTTAAATGCTGAGCTGTAGTCGATGAACAATATTCTCACATAGGTATTCCTCTTGTCCAGATGGGTTAGGGCTGTGTGGTTGCGATTGCGTCATCTGTGGACCTATTGGGTCGGGAAGCAAATTGGAGTGGGTCTAGGGTGTCAGGTAGGGTGGAGGTGATATGGTCCTTGACTAGTCTCTCAAAGCACTTCATGATGACGGAAGTGAGTGCTACGGGGCGGTAGTCGTTTAGCTCAGTTACCTTAGCTTTCTTGGGAACAGGAACAGTGGTGGCCCTCTTGAAGCATGTGGGAACAGCAGACTGGGATGAGGATTGATTGAGTATGTCCTTTAACACACCAGCCAGCTGGTCTGCGCATGCTCTGAGGACGTGGCTGGGAATGCCGTCTGGGCCTGCAGCCTTGCGAGGGTTAACACGTTTAAATTTTTTACTCACCTTGGCTGCAGTGAAGGAGAGCCCGCAGGTTTTGGTAGCGGGCCGTGTCAGTGGCACTGTATTGTCCTCAAAGTGAGCAAAAAAGTTATTTAGTCTGTCTGGGAGCAAGACGTCCTGGTCCGCGACGGGGCTGGTTTTCTTTTTGTAATCCGTGATTGACTGTAGACCCTGCCACGTACGTCTTGTGTCTGAGCTGTTGAATTGCGACTCTACTTTGTTTCTATACTGGGACTTAGCTTGTTTGATTGCCTTGCGGAGGGAATAGCTACACTGTTTGTATTCGGTCATGTTTCCGGTCACCTTGCCCTGGTTAAAAGCAGTGGTTCGCGCTTTCAGTTTCACGCGAATGCTGCCATCAATCCATGGTTTGGGAATGTTTTAATCGTTGCTTTGGGTACGACATCGTCAATGCACTTTCTAATGAACTCGCTCACCGAATCAGCGTATTCGTCAATGTTGTTGTTTGACGCAATGCGGAACATATCCCAATCCACGTGATCGAAGCAGTCTTGAAGCGTGGAATCAGATTGGTCGGACCAGCGTTGAACAGACCTGAGCGCGGGAGCTTGCTGTTTTAGTTTCTGTTTGTAGGCTGGAAGCAACAAAATGGAGTCGTGGTCAGCTTTTCCAAAAGAAGGGCGGGGGAGGGCCTTATATGCGTCGCGGAAGTTAGTATAACAATGATCCAAGGTTTTACCAGCCCTGGTAGCACAATCGATATGCTGATAGATTTTAGGGAGTTTTGTTTTCAGATTAGCCTTGTTAAAATCCCCAGCTACGATGAATGCAGCCTCAGGGTGTGTGGTTTCCAGTTTACAAAGAGTCAGATAAAGTTCGTTCAGGGCCATCGATGTGTCTGCTTGGGGGGGAATATATACGGCTGTGATTATAATCAAAGAGAATTCCCTTGGTAGATAATGCGGTCAACATTTGATTGTGAGGAATTCTAAATCAGGTGAACAGAATGACTTGAGTTCCTGTATGTTGTTATGATCACACCACGTCTCGTTAATCATAAAGCATACACCCCCGCCCCTCTTCTTACCAGAAAG